>NW_026948219.1:287500-302151 GCF_963921235.1 Mobula hypostoma
GGGAACAAAATCTTTTACATCAGCTGTTGAGAAAATCACCTTTGTTCTGCCTCCAGTCACAAACAAGAGAAAATCTGCAGATGCTGGAAATCCAAGCAACACACACAAATTGCTGGAGGAACTCAGCATTAGTACTCTTTTCCATAGATGCTGCCTGGCCTGCTGAGTTCCTCCAGCATTTTGTGTCTGTTGCTTGTTCTACCCCCTCTTGTTCTGGACTTTTCTACCCGTGAGAACATGTTTTGTCCCACTCTCTCTGGGTACATAATGATATCAAACACCTTTGCCCTGGGCAACAAGTAGCTTTCACATCACAAATGTGCCAGACTCCAATGAGACAGACTACTGCCCTTCCCTTCATATTCATTGGCATTGCCATCACTGAGTTCACCACCATCAGTCACCTGGGGGAGGGTTCAGGGGAAATATTTATGTACAATACAGAAACTGGTGTTACCTGTGTGTATTGTGGCGAAGCAAAAGTTGCTGGAGAATTTACAAGTGAGAAGAAGTGGAGTGATATTTGAGAATCTGACTTTTTATAGCATCATTTAGCAAGTAAATCAGATATGGATGGTGTGCAAATGCTCCAGTGAGAAAATCCTTCATTACCTGCTGCAGACCTGTTACATAGGTTGTGTGACAGTGCAGATCAAAATTATTATTGACAGTGATTTGCTAGCTGTTAAAATGAGTACCTCTATATATAAAATTCAGTGTGCACATGTTGTGTCGCCACTTTAAGGAGTTGGGGCTGGAAATGGATGAATTCCGTATCATCCGGGAGTCGGAGGGGGTGAGATAAAGAGAGGTGAGTTACACCCAAGGTGCAGGACGCAGGAAACTGGGTGAGAGTCTGGAAGGGGAATGAGGTTAAATAGCCATCGCAGAGTACTCTTGTGGCCATCCCCCACAACAACAGGTAGGTCATAGATAGGTGTAGAGGAGATTTACAAGGACTTTGCCTCGACAGGGGAGCATGCCTTATGAGAACATGTTGAGTGAACTCGGCCTTTTTTCCTTGTAGTGACGGAGGATGAGAGGTGACCTGATAGAGGTGTACGAGATAATGAGAGGCATTGATCATGTGAATAGTCTGAGGCTTTTTCCCAGGACTGAAATGGCTAGCACGAGAGGGCATAGGTTTAAGGTGCTTGGAAGTAAATACAGAGGAGATGTCAGGGATAAGTTATTCATGCAGAGAGTGGTAAGTGCGTGGAATGGGCTGCCGGCGGCAGTGGAGGAGGCGGAAACAATAACGTATTTTAAGAGACTCCTGGATGGGTACATGGAGCTTAGAAAAGTAGAGGGCTATGGGTAAGCCGAGGTAGTTCTAAGGTAGGGACATGTTTGGCACAGCTTTGTGGGCTGAAGAGCCTGTTTTGTGCTGTAGGTTTTCTATGTTTTTTTAATGTTCTATGCATTCTACCACTTTAGAAACTGTTGCGGGGGGGGTGGGGGAGATTATGTGACAGAGGAAAGTCAAAGGGGTGATAGGGGATTTGCTAGTTAGGGGAACAGAACTAGAAGGGGACTGATATCCTAGTGTTAAGGCTTGCTTGTGCTAGTGTGGTGGGTTGGCGGGGGAGGGGGGCGCTGTTAAACTAAAGTTGTAGAGGGGATGGGAGCCAGAATGCCAGATAATAGAGAGGGTGAATTGAATTGACTTTCTTACTTACATCCTGCACATGCATGAGGAGTGAAAAGCTTTACGCTACATCTCCATCTAAATGTGCAATGTGCGATTTATAGTAATTTATAATAGAACAGGACAGTCAGTAGAACATAGAAACACAGTTGTATCAGCATGAATTAAGCAGTGTGATGGCCTAATGGAAGAAGCTTGTTGGTCCTGGCTTTTACGCTGAGGTACCGTTTCCCGGATGGTAGCAGCTTGGAACAGTTTGTGGTTCCGGTGAGTAGGGTCCCCAATGGTCCTCCGGGCCCCTTTTACACACCTGTCCCTGTAAACGTCCTGAATCATGGGCAGTTCACAACTACAGATGTGCTGGACTGTCCGCACCACCCTCTGCAAAGTCTGCAATTAAGGGAAGTACAGTTCCCATACCAGGCACTGATGCAGCCAGTCAGGATGCTCTCAATTGTGACCATGTAGAAAGTTCTTAGGATTTGAGACCAATACCAAACTTCTTCAACCATCTGACGTGAAGGAGGCACTGTTGTGCTTTTTTCACCACACAGCTGGTATGTACAGACCACATGAGATCCTCAGTGATGTGTATGCTGAGGAACTTAAAGCTGTTCACCCTCTCAACCCCAGATCCATTGGTGTAAATAGGGGTTAGCCTGTCTCCATTCCTCCTGTAGTCCATAATCAGCTCCTTTGTTTTTGTGGCAATGAGGGAGACGTTGTTTTCTTGACACCAGGCAAATGCTGTTCAGACCTCAGGGCATGAAATTGTGATCTTGTTGCCATGACTGGGACTTGTTTGCACCCAACAATCTGAGGAATTTGGAGGAACAAATTAGCAAGAGAGATCGCAGACTACGCCAATGCTTGATATACTAAGCGATTTTAAATTTCCATAGATTGACGTGACTCCCATATGTAAAAGGACTAGATGGGGTAGAGTTTGTCAAATGTGCCATTAATCAGCACGTAGAATTCCCAGCATAGAAATGTGCAATAAACTATTAGAAAATAATCCAGGGCTAGTGACAGAATATTAGTGTATGGGAACACTTTGTACCTAGTGATCATAATGCCATGAGATTCCAAGTTAATATGGAAAAAGAGAGGACTGAACCACGGGTTGAGATTCTAAATTGGAGAAAGGTCAATTCTGATGGTATCAGAAGGGATCTGACAAGTGTGGATTGGGACAGGCTGTTTTCTGGCAAAGGAGTACTTGGTAAGTGAGTGTCCATCAGAAGTGAAGTTTTGAGGGTGTAGAGTTTGTATGTGCCTGTCAAAATAAAAGTTGAAAGGTAATTGATGCAGGGAACCTTGGTTTTCAAGAGATATCAAGGCCCCGGATATTTTGTTCCTCTAAATGCCTCAGACTGTTGGGTGCTACCAAGACTCATTAATGACTGCAATATCATAATTGCGTGCCCTGAGCTCATCTGACATTTTTATTAGTTGCCTTCTGTTGCTTTCTAAAAGCTTCCTAATAGTTTTTGCTCTTTTGTTTGCCCTCTCTTTGGCTTTTATGTTGGCTTATGCTTCTCATTTCAGCCACGGTTGTGTCCTCCTGCCTTTCCAATGCTTACACTTCTTTGGGATGTATCGATCACTCAGCTCCTGAATCGCTCCCAGAAACTCCAGCCACTGCTGCTCTGTCGTCATTCCAACCAGTTTCCCCTTCCAGTCAAATTTGGCCAGCTTCTCTGTCATAGAAACATGGAGAAGTTCAGTACAGAAACATGCCCACTCTGGAAGACCAGAATGGTAATCTATATGAGGAGACAAAATAGGTGGGGAGACATTATTTTTTCATCTGCATTTACTCAGGAGATGGACGCAGTCTACAGCAGTGAGGCAAAGCAGCATCAACTTCATGGACCCTGAACAGATTACAGAGGTGGAGGTGTTTGCTGTCTTAAGGCAAATTAGCGTGGATAAATCCCCAGGGCCTGACAAGTTGTTCCCTGGGACCCTGCGGCAGACAAGTGCAGAAATTGTCGGGGCCCAAGCACAGATATTTAGATCACCCTTGGTGACAGGTGAGGTACTGGAGGATTGGAGGACAGCCGGTGTTGTTCCGCTGTTTAAGAAAGGCTCTTAAAAATAAACTAGGAAATCATACATTGGTGAGCTTGACATCGGCAGTGGGAAAGTTATTGGAATGTGTTTGCAGGAGCCAGATATATAAGTATTTGGATAGATGTGGATTGATTGAGGATAGGCAGCATGGCTTGGTGCATAGTAGGTCATGTCTAACCAATCTTGTAGAATTTCTGGAGGAAGTTGTCAGGAAAGTGGATGAAGGCAAGGCAGTGGATGTTGTCTACATGGACTTTATCAAGGCACTTGACAAAGCCTCATATGGGAGGTTGGTCAAGAAGGTTCAGTCACTCAGCATTCAAGATGAGATAGTAAATTGGGTGAGACACTGTCTTTGGGAGAAGCCAGTGTGTGGCAGCAGATGGTTGCCTCTCTGACTGGAGGCCTGTGCCCAGTGGTTGCCACAGGGATCGGCGAGGGATCTGTTGTTGTTTGTCACCTATATCGGTAATCTGATGATAACATGGTTAGCTGGATCAGCAGATTTATGGATGACACCAAGAATGGGGTGTAGTGGACAGCGAGGAAGACTATCATGGCTTGCAGTGCGATCTGAACCAGATGGAAAAATGGGAGAAGAAATGCAAAATGGAATTCAGTGGAGACAAGTTTAAGGTATTGCACTTTGGTAGGACCTGGGTCTTACACAGTGAATAGTAGGGCACTGAGGATTGCTGTAGAAGGAACGGATCTGGGAATACATGTCCATAGTTCACCGAAAGTGGTGTCACAGTTAAATAGGGACGGAAAGCAGGATTTCAGTCCATTGGCCTTCGTGAACCAAAGTACTGACAACAATAGATGGATCGGTTGGGGTAAGAAGGGATCTCCGGGTTGCCAATCTCACCGGGTATTTGCTGTGAGCTCCGGACTCCGTGAGCCGCAATCCCGGGACAGTCCTGCTCTCTTCCCTCTCTCTCAGCCCCACCATCCGTACACGGGCCCCGGGGAGCTTCCGGCTGATGAGGGAATGGGAACCGATGGATCTCTCAGACAGAGCTGAGCTCCAGCTGTCTAAATGCAAGGATTGGGAACTCGGAGAAAGGGAACAAAATCGTTTCCATCAGCAGTTGAGGAAATCACCTTTGTTCTGCCTCCAGTCACAAACAAGAGAAAAACTACAGATGCTGGAAATCCAAGCAACACACACAAGTTGCTGGAGGAACTCAGCATTAGATTCAAGATTCAAGAAACTTTATTGTCATTCTAACCGTACATCAGCTCTGCAGGGCAGAATGAGACAGCGTTTCTCAGGGGCAGTGCAATCATAACATAACAAACGCAACACTGAATAATAAACATAACAATAAATACTAAAACACAACAGCCACGTATCAGTTAAAATCAGTTATAAATGTCCAGTGCAAGTTAAAAGTGTCCAAAGCAGAGTCAGGTAGAGCAGCTATTTAGCAGTCTGACTGCCTGTGGGAGGAAGCGTTTAGTAACCTTGTGGTTTTAGATTTGATGCTCCTGTAACATTTGCCTGATGGCAGAAGAACAAACAGCGCATGCAGAGGGTCTGAGGGGTCATTAATGATGTACCGTGTCTTCTGGAGGCATCGCCTCTGAAAGAGGTCTTGGACAGAAGGGAGGGAGACCCCAATAATCTTCTCTGCTCCCCTAACCACCCTCTACAAGGCAGTACTCTTTTCCATAGATGCTGCCTGGCCGGCTGAGTTCCTGCAACATTAGCTGGATGACCTTCGACTCATAAGGGAGAATGAGGCAGTCATAGATGAGAGCTACAGGGAGGTAGTCACACCTAGGCTGTCAGAAGCAGGTCGTTGGGTGACAGTCAGAGGGGGGAAAGCAAAGGTGAGCAGACAGGTAGTGCAGAGCACCCTTGTAGCCATTCCCGTGAATAATAAGTTTACCGTCCTGGATACTGTTGGCGGGGACGACCGACCAGGTGTGAACCACAGTGGCAGGGCCTCCGGCACTGAGTCTGACCCTGTGGTGCAGAAGGGTGGGACGGAGAAGAGGAGAGCTGTCGTCATTGGAGACTCTATAGTCAGGGGAGCAGACAGGAGATTTTGTGGACGTGAGAAGGACACCCGCATGGTTTGTTGACTCCCGGGTGCCAGGGTCCGGGATGTCTCTGACCGGGTGCACGACATCCTGGTACGAGAGGGAAAGCAACCAGAAGTCGTGATACATGTTGGGACCAACGACATAGGCAGGAAGAGGGATGAGGTCCTGAAGTGTGAGTTTTGGGAATTAGGCAGAAGGCTGAAGAACAGGACCTCAAGGGTGACGTTCTCAGGATTGCTGCCAGTGCTACGTGACAGAGATGGTAAGAATTGGAGGAGATGGCAGTTGAATGCGTGGCTGAGGAGTTGGTGCAGGGAGCAGGGTTTTAGATTTTTAGATCATTGGGATCTCTTCTGGGGAAGGTGGGACCTGTACAGATTGGATGGGTTGCACCTGAACTCGAGGGGAGCAATATCCTTGCAGGTAGGTTTGCTAGCATGGTTTGGGAGAGTTTAAACTAATTTGCAAGGGGGATGGGACCCAGAGCGATAGAGCAGTGAAAGAAGTACATGGAGTAAAGCCAGATCTAACATACAGAGAGACTTTGAGGAAAGAGAAGCAGAATAAACGGTGTAAAGACAGTAAGGTAGAAGGGCTGAAATGTGTGTACCTCAATGCAAGAAGCATCAGGAACAAAGGTGATGAACTGAGAGCTTGGATACATACATGGAATTATGATGTAGTGGCCATTACAGAGACTTGGCTGGCACCAGGGCAGGAATGGATTCTCAATATTCCTGGATTTCAGTGCTTTAAAAGGGATAGAGAGGGCGGAAAATGGGGAGGAGGGGTGGCATTACTGGTCAGGGATACCATTACAGCTACAGAAAGGGTGGGTAATATAGCAGGATCCTCTTTTGAGTCAATATGGGTGGAAGTCAGGAACAGGAAGGGAGCAGTTACTCTACAGGGGGTATTCTATAGGCCCCCTGATAGCAGCAGAGATACAGAGGAGCAGATTGGGAGGCAGATTTTGGAAAGGTGCAAAAATAACAGGGTTGTTATCATGGGTGACTTTAACTTCCCGAATATTGATTGGCACCTGATTAGTTCCAAGGGTTTAGATGGGGCAGAATTTGTTAAGTGTGTCCAGGATGGATTCCTGTCACAGTATGTGGACAGGCCGACCAGGGGGAATGCCATACTAGATCTAGTACTAGGTAATGAACCGGGTCAGGTCACAGATCTCTCAGTGGGTGAGCATCTGGGGGACAGTGACCACCACTCCCTGGCCTTTATAATTATCATGGAAAAGGATAGAATCAAAGAGGACAAGAAAATTTTTAATTGGGGAAGGGCAAATTATGAGGCTATAAGGCTAGAACTTGCGGGTGTGAATTGGGATGATGTTTTTGCAGGGAAATGTACTATGGACATGTGGTCGATGTTTAGAGATCTCTTGCAGGATGTAAGGGATAAATTTGTCCCGATGAGGAAGATAAAGAATGGTAGGGTGAAGGAACCATGGGTGACAAGTGAGGTGGAAAATCTAGTCAGGAGGAAGAAGGCAGCATACATGAGGTTTAGGAAGCAAGGATCAGATGGGTCTATTGAGGAATATAGGGAAGCAAGAAAGGAGCTTAAGAAGGGGCTGAGAAGGGCAAGAAGGGGGCATGAGAAGGCCTTGGCGAGTAGGGTAAAGGAAAACCCCAAGGCATTCTTCAATTATGTGAAGAAAAAAAGGATGACAGGAGTGAAGGTAGGACCGATTAGAGATAAAGGTCGGAAGATGTGCCTGGAGGCTGTGGAACTGAGCGAGGTCCTTAGTGACTACTTCTCTTCGGTGTTCACCAATGAGAGGGAACTTGATGATGGTGAGGACAATATGAGTGAGGTTGATGTTCTGGAGCATGTTGATATTAAGGGAGAGGAGGTGTTGGAGTTGTTAAAATACATTAGGACAGATAAGTCCCCAGGGCCTGACAGAATATTCCCCAGGCTGCTCCACGAGGCGAGAGAAGAGATTGCTGAGCCTCTGGCTAGGATCTTTATGTCCTCGTTGTCCACGGGAATGGTACCGGATGATTGGAGGGAGGCGAATGTTGTTCCCTTGTTCAAAAAAGGTAGTAGGGATAGTCCGGGTAATTATGGACCAGTGAGCCTTATGTCTGTGGTGGGAAAGCTGTTGGAAAAGATTCTTCGAGATAGGATCTATAGGCATTTAGAGAATCATGGTCTGATCAGGGACAGTCAGCATGGCTTTGTGAAGGGGAGATCATGTCTAACAATCCTAATAGAGTTCTTTGAGGAGGTGACCAGGCATATAGATGAGGGTAGTGCAGTGGATGTGATCTATATGGATTTTAGTAAGGCATTTGACAAGGTTCCACACGGTAGGCTTATTCAGAAAGTTAGAAGGCATGGGATCCAGGGAAGTTTGGCCAGGTGAATTCAGAATTGGCTTGCCTGCAGAAGGCAGAGGGTGGTGGTGGAGGGAGTACATTCAGATTGGAGGATTGTGACTAGTGGTGTCCCACAAGGATCAGTTCTGGGACCCCTACTTTTTGTGATTTTTATTAACGACCTGGATGTTGGGGTGGAAGGGTGGGTTGGCAAGTTTGCAGACGACACAAAGGTTGGTGGTGTTGTAGATAGTGTAGAGGATTGTCAAAGATTGCAGAGAGACATTCATAGGATGCAGAAGTGGGCTGAGAAGTGGCAGATGGAGTTCAACCCGGAGAAGTGTGAGGTGGTACACTTTGGAAGGACAAACTCCAAGGCAGGGTACAAAGTAAATGGCAGGATACTTGGTAGTGTGGAGGAGCAGAGGGATCTCTGGGTACATGTCCACAGATCCCTGAAAGTTGCCTCACAGGTGGATAGGGTAGTTAAGAATGCTTATGGGGTGTTAGCTTTCATAAGTTGAGGGATAGAGTTTAAGAGTCACAATGTAATGATGCAGCTCTATAAAACTCTTGTTTGGCCACACTTGGAATATTGTGTCCAGTTCTGGTCACCTCACTATAGGAAGGATGTGGAAGCATTGGAAAGGGTACAGAGGAGATTTACCAGGATGCTGCCTGGTTTAGAATGTATGCATTATGATCAGAGATTAAGGGAGCTAGGACTTTACTCTTTGGAGAGGAGGAGGATGAGAGGAGACATGATAGGGGTGTACAAGATAATAAGAGGAATAGATAGAGTGGATAACCAGCGCCTCTTCCCCAGGGCACCACTGCTCAATACAAGAGGACATAGCTTTAAGGTAAGGGGTGGGAAGTTCAAGGGGGATATTAGAGGAAGGTTTTTGACTCCGAGAGTGGTTAGTGCGTGGAATGCACTGCCTGAGTCAGTGGTGGAGGTAGATACACTAGTGAAGTTTAAGAGACTACTAGACAGGTATATGGAGGAATCTAAGGTGGGGGCTTATATGGGAGGCAGAGTTTGAGAGTCGGCACAACATTGTGGGCCGAAGGGCCTGTACTGTGCTGTACTATTCTATGTTCCATGTTCTATGTTTTGTGTGTGTTGCTGGTTCCACCTCCTACTGTTCTGGACTTTTCTACCCGTGAGAACATGTTTTGACCCATTCTCTCTGGGTACATAATGATATCAAACATATTTGCCCTGGGCAACAAGTAGCTTTCACATCACAAATGTGCCAGACTCCAATGAGACAGACTACTGCCCTTCCCTTCATATTCACTGGCATTGCCATCAGTGAGTTCACCACCATCAGTCACCTGGGGGAGGATTCAGGGGAAATATTTATGTACAATACAGAAACTGGTGTTAACTGTGTGTATTGTGGCGATGCAAAGGTTGCTGGAGAATTTGCAAGTGGGAAGAAGTGGAGTGATATTTGGAAATCTGACTTTTTAAAGTGTGGTTTAGCAAGCAAACCACATATGGACGGTGTGCAAAAGCTCTGGCGAGAAAATTCTTCATTACCCATAACAGGCCTGCAACATAGGTTGTGTGAGAGTGCAGGTGAACTTAAACAAACCCAGAGGAGATCAAAGTTCTTATTGACAGTGATTTGATAGCTGTTAAAATGAATACCTCTCTATATAAAATTCACTGTGCACATGTGGGTAAAAAATGCATAATACAAGCTTTATGTGCACACTGGTCATTACAAATTTGAGGAGAGATTGGTGGGAAGATATGGACACCTCCAGTGTCCCTGATGTCCTCATGTACAAGATGTGCATCCAACTGCAGCTTGTAACCCTGCACTTTAAGGAGTTGGAACTTGAAATGGATGAATTCCGGATCTTATGGGAGTTGGAGGGGGTGATAGATATGACATCAAGAGAGATGAGTTACACCCAAGGTGCGGGACACAGGAAACTGGGTGAGAGTCAGGAAGGGGAATGAGGTTAAATAGCCATCACAGAGTACTCTTGTGTCCATCCCGCACAACATCAGGTGGGCCACTTTAGAAACTTTTGAGATTACCTGGCAGAGAAAAATCAAAGGGGTGATAGGGGATTTGTTAGTTAGGGGGACTGAACAAGAGGGGACTAATATCCTATTGGTAAGGCTTGCTAGTGCTAGTGTGGGGAGAGGGTGATGTGGTTAAAATAAGTTGTAGGGGAATGGGAGCCAGAATGACAGAACAGATAGTGGGGAGGGTGAATTGAATTGAATTGACTTTATTACATGCATCCTTCATATACATGAGGAGTAGAAATCTTTACGTTACATCTCCATCTAAATGTGCAAAGTGTAATTCATAGTAATTTATAACAGATAGTTTATACATAGGACAGTCAATATAACATAGCTATGCAATTGTATCAGCATGAATTAATCAGTCTGATGGCCTGGTGGAAGATGATGTCCCGGAGCCTGTTGGCCTTTTTGCTGTGGTACCATTTCCTGGATGGTAGCAGCAGGAACAGTTTGTGGTTGTGGTGAATTGGGTCCCCAATATCCTTTGGGCCCTTTTTACACACCTGTCTCTGTAAATGTCCTGAATAGTGGGAAGTTCACATCTACAGATGCGCTGGGCTGTCCACACCACTCTCTGCAGGTTCCTGTGATTAAGGGAAGTACAGTTCCCATACCAGGCAGTGATGCAGCCGGTCAGGATGCTCTCAATTGTGTTCCTGTAGAAAGACCTTCGGATTTTGGGCCCCATCCCCAACTTCTTCAACCATCTGAGGTGAAAGAGGTGCTGCTGTGTCTCTTTTTACAACACAGTCGGTATGTACAGACCATGTACATGAAAGATGGCAAATGGGGTTTAATGCTGGTAAGTGTGAGGTGCTACATTTTAGTAGGACTAATCAAAATAGGACATACATGGTAAATGGTAGGGCACTGAAGAATGCAGTAGAACAGAGGGATCTGGGAGTAATGGTGCATCATTCCCTGAAGGTGGAATCTCATGTGGATAGGGTGGTGAAGAAAGCTTTTGGTATGCTGGCCTCTATAAATCAGAGCATTGAGTATAGGAGTTGGGATGTAATGTTAAAATTGTACAAGACATTGGTAAGGCCAAATTTGGAGTATTGTGTACAGTTCTGGTCACCGAATAATAGGAAAGATGTCAACAAAATAGAGAGAATACAGAGATTTACTAGAATGCTACCTGGGTTTCAGCACCTCAGTTACAGAGAAAGGTTGAACAAGTTGGGTCTTTAATTTTGGAGCGTAGAAGGTTGAGGGGGGACTTGACAGAGGTATTTAAAATTATGAGGGGGATAGATAGAGTTGACGTGTATAGGCTTTTTCCATTGAGAGTAGGTGAGATTCAAACAAGAGGACATGAGTTGAGTGTTAGGGGGCAGAAGTTTAGGGGTAACATGACGGGAACTTCTTTACTCAGAGAGTGGTAGCTGTGTAGAATGAGTTTCCAGTAGAAGTGGTAGAGGCAGGCTCGATATTGTCATTTAAAGTAAAATTGGATAGCAAAATGGACAGGAAAGGAATGGAGGGTTGTGGGCTGAGTGCAGGTCGGTGGGACTAGGTGAGAGGAAGCATTCAGCACGGACGAGAAGGGCCGAGATGGTCTGTTTCCATGCTGTAATTGTTATATGGTTATATATGAGATACTTGGTGATGTTTATGCTGAGGAACTTAAAGCTGTTCACCTTCTTAAAACCAGATCCATTGATGTCAATAGGGGTTAGCCTGTCTCCATTCCTCCTGTAGTCCACAGGCAGCTTCTTTGTTTTTGTGACAATGAGGGAGAGTTTGTTTTCTTGACACCAGTCAGATGTTGCTCAGACCTCAGATAGAGTCAGCAATCAAATGGTTGAGCATGGTGTGATGAATGTGCTGAGCTGTGTATATCACAATGCAAGAAGCATCGTAGGAAAGCCAGATGAGCTCAGGACAGGGAATTATGATATTGTAGCCATTATTGGGACTTGGTTACATCCAACAGTTTGAGGGATTTAGAGGAATAAATTTGTAGAGAGATTGCACCATGCCAAGATGCAAAGGTTGTTTCAGTAAGTGATTTTAACTTCCCATATATTGACTGGGACTCCCATACTGTAAAAGGACTAGATGGGGTAGAGTTCGTCAAATGTGCCCTTAATCTGTAATTTGAATTCCTGACGTACAGGTGTGCAATAAGCTGTTAGGAAATGATCCAGGGCTGGTGACAGAAATTAGTCATCATAATGCCATGAGATTCAAAGTAAATATGGAAAACGACGGATCTGGACCACGGGTTGAGGTTCTGAATTGGAGAAAAGTCAATTTTGATGGTTTGAGAAAGGATCTGACAAGTGTGGTTTGGGACAGGCTGCTTTCTGGCAAAGGAGTACTTGGTAAGTGGGAGGCCTTCAGAAGTGAAATTTTGAGGATGTAGAGTTTGTATGTGCCTGCCAAAACAAAAGTTGAAAAGTTACAGGTGCAGGGAACCTTGCTTATCAAGAGATATTGAGGCCGGGATATTTTGTTCCTCTAAATGCCTCAGACTGTTGGGTGCTACCAAGATGCATTAATGACAACAGTATCATGATTCCATGCCCTGAGCTCACCTGACTTCTTTATTTAGCTGTCTGCTTTTGGTTTCTGAAAGTTTCCCAATAGGTTTTGGGTAAGCTATTGGAATGTATGTGCAGGAACCAGGAAATACTGTAAGTATTTGGATAGGTGTGGACTGATAAAAGGTTAGACAGCATGGCTTTGTGCACAGTAGGTCATGTCTATCCAATCTTATAGAGTCTCTTGAGGAAGTTATCAGGAAAGTGGTTGAAGGCAAGGCAGTGGATGTTGTCTACATGGACATTAGCAAGGCACTGGGCAAAGTCTCATATGAGAGATTGGTCAAGAAGGTTCAGTCACTCAGCATTCAAGATGAGATAGTAAATTGGATGAGACACTGTCTTTGGGAGAAGCCAGTGTGTGGTAGCAGATGGTTGCCTCTCTGACTGGAGGCCTGTGACTAGTGGTGTGTCATCGGGATCAGTGCTGTATCTGTTATTGTGTGTCATCTAGATCAGTAATCTGGTTGATACTGTGGTTAACTGGATCAGCAAATTTGTGGATCACACCAAGATTAGTGGTGTCGTGAACAGCAAGGAGGACTATCATGGCTTGCAGTGCAATCTGGATCAGCTGGAATAATGGGTTAAGAAATGCAAAATGCAATTTAATGGAGACAAGTGTGAGGTGTTGCATTTTGGTTGGACCTAGGTCTTACACGGTGAATGTTAGGGCACTGAGAAGTGCTATAGAAGAAAGGCATCTTGGAATACAGGTCTATATTTCACTGAAAGTGGTGTCACAGTTAGATAGGGATGGAAAGAAAGATTTTGGCACATTGGCCTTTTTGAACCAAAGTACTGACAACAATAGATGGATGTTCTGTTGACTTTGTACAAGACATTGGTGAGGCCTAATTTGGAGTATTGTGTGCAGTTTTGGTCACCAACCTATAGGAAGATGTAAAAGAGGTTAAAAGAGTTCGGAGAAGATTCACAAGGATTTTGCCAGGTCTGGAGGACTTGGGTTATAAGGAAAGATTGAGCAGGTCAGGACTTTATTCCTCAGAATGTAGAAGACCGAGGGGAGATTTGATTGTGATAGAGGGGTATAGATAGGGTAAATGCAAGCTGGCTTTCTCCACTGAGATTGGGCGGTACTACAACCAGAGACCATGGGTTAAGGGTGAAAGGTGAAACATTAAGGGGAACATGAGGGGAAACTTCTTCACACAGACGGTCATCCGGGTGTGGAATGAGCAGCCAGCACAAGTGGTGCATGTGAGCTCAATTTCAACATTTAAGAGGTTTGCATAGGTACCTGGATGGTGGGGGTATGGGAGTGGGCAGTCTAAATAGTTCAGCACAAACCAGATGGCCCAAAGGGCCTGTTTCTGTGCTGTAATTTTCTATGACTGTGACAAGAACCTGAAATAATACAAAAATTCACTCTAAGTCCTTTTAACAGCTGTGCAGACCAACCATTCATCTCAGCAGGAATTTTTATATGGCGTTAAAACTGTGGCATTTAAGTTAATAATACGTAAAAGAAAATCCCAGATGCATGTCAAGAAAGACTATTTCTGAGAGGGTGTTTCAGTTACTGTGGGGCCAGGCACCCATGGGGCTCAGCAGGAACAGGGAATAATACCAATGCAGAGAGTCAAACTGAGTCAGGTCACAGATTGCAGATGGCAGAAATGCCCCATTCTTATAGAGACAGGAAGAGCATCAGGGAATTGATGGTCATTCCAGATACCAGCACTGTGCCCATTCAGAAGATGATTTCTCTGTCCAACTTGGGTTGAACTTCACTGTAACGGTGTGATACCAGATCAAACCTTGACAACCCAAGTAATCTCATCTGAAATTTTGTCTTAATCCATTGATGGATTTTGTAAATCTTTTTACAGGTTAAAGACGAGAAGGAATTTGGCTCCTGGAATCTCAAACACGGCACGCCAGTTTTGCTGTCTCTGTCCAGA
>NW_026948219.1:2018003-2021019 GCF_963921235.1 Mobula hypostoma
ATTCTACCTGGCTCGCTGAGCTCCTTAGGATTGTGTGGGTATTATTTTGGTTTCCAGCTTCTGCAGATGTTCTCATATTTGCGATTAGACTCGGACAACAGTCAACAACGTAAGAACCTGCGCTGCAGACAAGAGACAAAATAACCCCAGTTCATTACCAGCTCAGGAATGCTCTGGTTTTATCATTTAATCTGGCCAGGCAATTATGTTGCTGTCTTTAAACCACTCAATCTGATTGGGAGTTACATTGGCCAAGACTAGAATGAAGCCGGAGTTGGGACATAATCCTCACGTATCATTGGAAATATTATTTATGGTAAAGCTTTGAGTTGGTAATAACTGATGTGAAGTGCATTAATCTATTGTGCGCTCGAAAATATATTGGTCGTGACAACTCTTAGTTCCGTCAGCCCCGGGCGAGGAGGATCACCGGTGCTGTATAACACTGATCGGTGGCAGGGAAGACATCAGCGAGACGGAACTGGAAATGCAACAGAGTGGGTAACGTTCCGTCAGAAAGCGGTACAACATCTTTTAAAGTAATTTTAATTCGGATTTCCAGTATCACTCTTTTATTTTTCAGACATCGATAAACCTTCCAGTTAGTTCGAGAGAGAGAGAAAAAAAAGCACAAATAACTTTTTCCTCTTGCTCTGGAAGTTCATTAAATTTCAGTGTACGTTTATTATCAATATAAATATATGTTCCTGCAATGAGATTTATTTTGTTCAGTACCGGACAGAAGGTGTGGTCAGAGAGAAACAGAGAACGGCCGGGGAAGGAAAGAAGCAGGCTATGACGAGGCCTTGGGATGTGAACAGAGATGAAGCCGGAGATATGCAGGGACAACGTGGGAGCAGGTCGGGATGGAGATGAAGTTGAAAAAAGAAGAGAAAAAAAAACACACGCTATCTTTCAATGCGATCATGTTTCCCTCACGTGAAACTCACTAGTTTGCAATGAGATTAAATTTTGTTCAGGACGCGACCGGACGTGTGGACAGACGGGAGCAGAGAACAGAGGAAACAAATTTTCACGGGACTTTAGGATGTGAACGGAGGTAAAGAGGCAGAAATGAAAGGACAAAGCGGAGCAGTCCGGAGATGGAAACGGAGTTGGAATAGGAAAGAAAGACACACACACACACACACACACACACACACACACACAACTCCGCTATGTTGCAGTCTGATAACGTTTCCCTCACCGGCGTAGGAGAAGGAGTAAGTGATGACAACGTGGGAGATATTGGGAGCAAAACACCGCCAGCATCACTAAACAGGATGAATCAGAAACAACGGAGAGAATGGACAAAAGGGAGCGGATTCTTCCTAAATGGCCCAGCCCAGAGTAAAACGCTGTCAGATGTAATGGAGATGATTAAAATAAAACTGGCGGGACCCGAAGATAGACCTTCCATCGGGGTGAATTACAGCCGAGGTGATCCTTACTTATTACATATCTGATGAAGGACACATTTCACCTGTACGGAGTAAACAGCGAGTGACATATATCACCACAAAATGCATGCGTATTTCAGAGCGCTTAGTTGTTACCCGTGGTCCTACATATCGGCAAGTGGACAGCTTATGGTGGAAACATGGTGTTTGACTTAAATCTCCTGCAGAAACCAGCAAGTCGCTCTATAATTTTAGGAATTTAGTTAACAGTTTCAGCGGGTATTTCATCGCGTTCTTCAGCTCCTCTCTGAACTTGCTCTGAGTCACGGCGTAAATACAAGGTGTTGGTGCAGGAGCTGAGGATCTGCAGCATCGTCGCCGCGGAGTCTGCGATATAAATCGGATCCGTGTCCGTGTAACGAGAGATGTTTGCAATCTCTACGTAGATATCAAAAATCAGCCGTGTTAACCACAGAAATATAAAACTACTGGTTATACTGAATAGCAAAACGACCGATTTCCTTCGGTTCTCTATCTCCGGGTCCTTGTCTTTCTTTCCGCTGCTGCGGCCCCGGAGCCCCATCCGGATTTTATTGGCGGAAACAATCCGTCTAACTGTCAGAGCATTGAACAGTAAAATCAGAATAAATGGCAGACAAGGTATTAAAATGCGATGAATCATCTGAAGTGCGGACCACGAGGGGGAGATATAGAAGCTCGCTTTGGTCACACACCCATAGAAAACTCCATCAATTGTCATCAACGGATCTAATGTATAGTAGAAAGGAATACTTTCTGAACACCCCAGCACACTCACTGTCCCGATAACCACAGCCGCCGTTCTTTCGGTACAATATTTCGTTTTCAGCTTTTCACAACAAATGGCCACAAATCTGTCAAAGGTGAACGCGACTGTCAGCCAGACAGAGATCCCGGTGCTTGCTAAAAGCAGACAACGAACAACCCTACAAGCGGGAGTCCAATAGTAGGAAGGAAGACCGAAAAGTATATGTAAACAGTCCACTTCAGCAGAGGGTCAGAAATAACGACCAGGAGATCGGCCGCTGCCATTCCCAGCAGGTAGCGAGTGATACATTTGGAGAGACCGCACTTTCCTCGGGACAGGATCACAATCGCCACCAGGTTAACTGCAAGAGAGAGGGAAAGAAGCAGAGAAATTACTGACCTGTAAGGGCAATAGAGCAAAATTATATAATAGTATTAGACTTGACATTGTGTTTTATTTCTGCTACAAATGGTGGAAACCGGACCAAGAGCATATGAAGCCACAGACAGGTGCAATATCGGAGTGGCCGAGAACTTGCTGCAAGTTTTTTTTTATAGAAAAGGGTTATGTCTGGGTGAAGCGCCCCACCGACGAGATGAGAGCTGTCTAAATGCCCCCTCGGTCGCAGTAAGGGATGGGCATTAAATACGGGTGAAAGTCCCACCCCGCCGAGATGACAGCTGTCTGAACTCCTCGGCCGCAGTAAGGGATGGACATTAAATACCAGTATCACTGGCTCTGAGCAGCACAGAAATGAAATGAAATCCATACCGGCAGCTCCCTCTGATCACATTTCTAGAATAAATAAACCATTCGGGTTGTTCCATCA